>NC_057808.1:81685511-81688293 GCF_018294505.1 Triticum aestivum
CTGGTCATCTGTCTCTAAATCCTCCTCTGAGGAGCTATCTGTAACCAGGAAGACATGCGCTTCATCAGATAGCATAGTCTGCTCTGAAGACCTTGTTTCCACTCCAGATTTTTCCATGACCGTGCCGAATGGCTGATGCACAGGAAGAGTAATTGAATGTACTAAATTGTCGACAAATTTAACACGTAATAAAAAATGATGTCATAATATAATTCACATATAAGATGACTGGCTAACCAGGGTGGCATTGCAAAATTCACATATATGATGCCTGGCTAAACAAGATGGCATTGCATGATTCACATATACGATAAAGAAACTAAATAGATGGCATTGACACAAAGCATGTCTAAACTAAGCAGATGACATCTTTGAAGTATATAGTAAGAAATGCAAGGCACGATATGCATGATATTACCAACATCAGCATGCCAAGTTAGAGCGAAGACCTTATGGGGTAAATAGGAGTGGTCTTCTGCTTCTGAATCCCCCTCAGAACAGTTATCTTCCTCTTGATTACGATCTGAAATGGGTGGAGGGGGCTGCCTTTGCGCCCACCATGGAGCGACGTCTGCATGAAATTTTATTGCCACGCAAGGCTCGTCTCTTTTGCTCTACATGTTCAGTTCCATTGTGTACAATAACTGACATGCATAGGAATAAAACATAGTGAGATTATGTAAGGAGTGCATGCACAAATCTAGAGTGATGGTAGCAAACTATGGATAGACCCAAAACCAATGATAGCAGGCAGATAATAGCTTTAGTTAAAAAATACAGATAATGGCTCCTTTAATGTTTGTTTGCACCCAACATGAAACTCATAGTAGACACCCGAGATTAACCAGATAGTAGACAGATAGTACTGATTGCTGCCCCAATATGTACCCCACAACCATTTAAAAACTCAAGTTTCAACATAAGTTTGGACCTGACTCAGAGTCTAATAGGTGAACACGACGAAAAAGTAGCATGTCATCATATTAAGCGATGCATAACGTAAGCAGACACGGAAGAGTGTGACCTCTCTTGCGGACCCGTGTAGTCCTCAAGGTCATCTGCTCAGTTGATGATGGTAATGCAGTTGTCGTGGCTGCCGGCGGCGGGGAAGAAGATCTGAGGCGGCGAATGACAGTCTGGAGAGCGGATCCCTGCTGTGGTGAACCCTTCCGTCATTGGAGCAGCTGAGCTGGGGTGGAACACAGCACCCCATGAGCAGGACAAACCACACAAGGTTTTCTTTGACACATATCTGTAACAGAAGTAATTGTGTAAGGGCTTGTTTGAATTTGAGGATTCTAACAATGCAGGGATAGGAAATAGACAGGAATAGGATAGGAATGCACGTGCAAAACAGAGAATTTAAAAACACAGGATTTCTGCCAATCTGGGTGTTTGGTTCACAAGAATTGGAAGATCACAGGATGCAAAGAAGCATGGTGAGATTAAGTCAAACCACAAGAAAATGTACGGTTGTAATGCTATTATGCTACTATCTCTTAGTATTGTGCTTCATGAATAGGAATTTGAAAAGGAGGACAAGTCGAAATTAAAATTCCTACGGTTTTTCTTTCAAGGAGACACTAAAGGAACAAATCCTACAGTTTTCCTTTGCTCCATTCCTTTGCACCAAATTCATGAAAAGTAGTACCATAGGAAACTTTCCAATTCCTATGTTTTTCATTCACTTTTCCTTTCAAGCACTGGCGATTCTAGTAGGCAGTCTTGAGCAAGGAAAAGCCTACACTAAAAAAATGTTTTTGTGCTACTTCTATTACTTTGGACCCAGGCCACTGTCCTACTAGCTCAGCTCCCAGGGCCATCGACAAATGCACAGCGCAAACGCGCAGAGATAAATAATGATGGCATTCAAGAGAGTCCATCACAGATAGCTAAGTTGCCTGGTACCTCATTGCTTGTCATATAGTAGGATAAAATAATCGTATTTCCCGTTACTCCGTGTGCTCAGTGGACAATATATATAACATGTAGAGTAAAAAAGAGATGCAACAAGTGTACAACCTCTTTGGCGAAGCCATGTCGATCTCAGCGTGATTGGGTTGGCCGGTGAGGATGCTCCGGCTGACTTGGCTGTCGGAGGAGGGGAAGAAGATCTTAGGCGTCTGGAGATGGAGCCCGAGGTACTGCTCCGCTGTGATGGAGGGTTTCGTCGTTGGAGCAGCTCCTGTGAGGTGTACGACGCTGAGGCTGAAGCAGGACAAGAGAGACAACGTTAACCTGAGTGGAATTCTAATAGAATCTCCAATAGATGACGTAAAATACATAACCACAAAGTGATAGATGTAAAATACATCAGCCGCTCATCTCTGAACTTAACTGTTGAAACTGAATTTAGCTGTCGAAACTGAACTTAACTCCCAAAACTGAATTTTGCTGTCGAAACTGAATTTTACTGTCGAAACTGAACGCACTAGAGGTGAGGCTACACGTCAGTCGACTGACTTTTTCATCTCTGTTCAGTCAATTTGGCACCCGTTGGATAGGAAATCAAGGGCCTGCAGTTCATCTTCAACCTCCACCCCCCTGAGCCGCCAGCCACCACCGCCCAAACAGCCGCCCCCCCGCCGCCCGCGGCTGGCGGTGCACCGCCCCGCCTGCCCCAAAAACACTCCCCACCGCCGGTCCGCCGCCGCCCCGGCCATCCCTCTAGCCCCCCCCGGTGCCGAGCTTTTTCTCTGGCGATCCCCATGCCACGGCCCCACCACCGCCGGTGACCACCGCCCCACCCTGAACCCTAAGATAGATAGTGGGGCACCTCTCC
>NC_057808.1:81688552-81691367 GCF_018294505.1 Triticum aestivum
CCCTGAAAATCGCCTGACCCAAAAGTCGATTCAGTCGACTGAAGTATAGCTAAATCGGAGCAGCATCGCAAGCAAGAGCAAGAGCGAGAGCAGCAGCGCGAGCAAGAGCAAGAGTAGACAAGGCAGGGGACCGAGAGCAAGAGCAGAGCAGCAGCGCGAGCGAGAGCTAAAGCAGTAGCAGCTCCTACAGATGTGGACGTCGCCGCTGAGGGAGCGATGCCGTGTAGGAAGTGTCTGGCGACGCCGCCATGGATGGAGCCGGGCCGTGTCGGCTCGGGACCGAGCGCCGGCAGCACCGTGAGATCGAATCAAGAAGAAAATGCGGCGATTAGTGTACTACCTCTTTGGTGGCGCCGATTAGGCCACAACTTCATCCGAGGAAACGGTGATGATGATGCTCTTCCTTTGGTGCAGGTGAAGACGGCGGTGTGTGAATGGAGGTGGCGCGAAAGATGAGGGGAACGTCGGGGCAGCTCCTTGGAGGTGGAGGACGGGGTGGCTGAACCGGCGGGACAACCAGATCGACGACGGATCCTCATCCATACGGTAGATGAGGGACGTTAAGGAGTTGCTATGGACAACGTTGTCGGGGAAGAGGCTCCGACTGGGTGACAGGCGGAGGAGGGTGTGGGGCTTCGCGGGTTTTCCCGGCCTCGGTGTACGAATGGGTGGGCGGATGGGATGGGAGTGGGGAACCATGGCATAGGGACGCACTTGTCCGAAATGTGGGGTAAGTTACGAAAGTACCCCCACCGATTTGAGGTGGTTCTTTCAGCTCAGGGGTACCACGGGCATTTCGCATGTCGGGATTTCACAAGAGGTGGGAGTTTTCGCGCGCGTTGCAATTTTGGAATAGCAAGGCACGGGTTGAGATGGAGGGTGCTGTTGGAGCACAACGAGTCAAAGACATATCTTAAATATTTCGGGCTAACAAGGCGCGGGTTGAAATTTCTGGACAAGCCTAACGTGTACTGTACCAAATCAATTCGCACTACAAATGTCATTCAAAACTTTGAATTCTTGTTATGTTCAATTAAAATATTTCGCTACGTGTATAATGCATGCAACCTACTACTCAAATGAACGTTTTAGTGCATTCCAAACATATATACTACTGCTTCAATATGAACTAAATTTGAATTCGTTTCTCTATTTGAATAAGATCTACAATAATGATTGTTGTGAAGTCAAAGCATTTGAATTCATTGCTCTGTTTTAATAAGATCTACAATCATCATTATTGTCAAGTTAAACCATCGTTTGTGTATTATCTTCACAGCACAGCACATGATTAGTCTCGAGTCACATATGAACTATGTGTACTATATGAACTCGAACTCGATTTTTTGAATCCACTTTATGTTGATTTCAAATCACAGTACATTTCAAGCTCTAGCTAGATCTTCATAATCTAAACCATGTCTCATATGTATAATGTGTTTATCACATTATGTATGGTGCCAAGCCCCCTACGCCTACAAGTATTTAGATGTGAGTTGCAAACACCACACATTACCACAAATTCAAATAAAATGTGAGAATGTTCGATATATAGTATTTTTTAGATTGTTCGATATTTAGTTGTAAGCTACAAGCGCCACACATTATCACAAATTCAAATAAAATGTGAGATTGTTCGATGTATAGTATGGTTTAGATTGTTTGACATTTAGCTGTGAGTTGCAAACGCCATGCATTATCACATTATGGTATAACATGTGCAAAACCACAACACGCATATCACCGCTATATTCATGCATGCATATGTTTAAAACACTATGATCTCCTATTCAAATATATGAATCCACTTTCATATCAAATTATGATCTTTGTTAGTCTCTTACATCCACACAATTCTCTAACCTTTGTAGCTTCCTCTAACTTTCTCTCGTGCATGCACACGCCCTCCTCGCCCTCGCCCTCCCTCAGCATTCTATCCATCGCGCACATTCATTTTTTTTCTTTAGGTCATTCTCCCACAGCCTCCACAACTCCTTTCCGACACACAACAATCGATAAACCTCTCCAGCGATGTCTGCCTACAACATACACACGCACCTTCAATCTCCTCCTTTATGTGTCCTTGCCTCGTGTCTCTCATATGGTCCCACACACGTGTAAACTCTCGCCCCTCTTTTCATCAATCTCACAACCGCACACTCCTCCCCCTATCTAGCTAGTAGCTGGGCCTCTCGCACCACCTCCTAGCTCCATTCTCTCTGTCTATCCGTCTCACCGGGCCTTATTTGCCTCTAACAAATGGACGTACACCGACCGATCTCCCGCTATACATATAGCTAGCTAGGTCCTTATAACTCGTTTTTCCCACGCGTCGATCGATCTACCTCATTAGTTATTTCTCTTAGTTCCTCCCACAAACAACAATTGATCTATCGATCTAGTTAGGTTTGCTTACCAAACACATGGTTCCCTTTCATCATCCATGGATGCGTCCCGACAGATCAATCACGCACAGGCACACACAGAAACACATCCCCACTCTTATTGATAATATCGCAGTTCCACCCTCAGTTTGTCTAATAGGCCTCTCCCACCATCTTCGAGAAGCAACTCCATCACCCATCCAGCACTCTACCCCTCTCCCTCCCTCTCTATCTCTCCTCTCTCTCTGTCCCATCCTATTTCCCGTCCTTCAGTTATGTATGGATGTCGACCGATCTCCCTCAAGACATAGCTGGGTCTCTCCTTCTCAACACATATACGAGTCATTCTACCTCTATAGTTAGGCCTCTGCCTACCCCTCCCCCCACCCCCTCCTACACACACACACACCGATACATCGAGCGCTCTAGTC